>NW_022146695.1:0-9446 GCF_002938485.1 Sitophilus oryzae
AATTAGCTTTCCAACACTTTTTCCCAAGTGATCCCTCTAACAAATCTCATTTGACTGGTCTACTAGTAAAAATTTTTTTTATCAAAACCAAGGTTGTCTTACTCGAAAAAGTTGCTCAGAACTTACGACCGAGAAAAACCAAAGGTTTTTCTTGATATAAGTAAAAACAATCTTTGGATTGTCACGGGGTTTCTAACAGGACACTGTCTCCTCAATGAACACCTAAGTAAGCTGAAGCTGAGAAACAACGGCGAACGCAGATTCTGTGGGGAAAAATGGGGAAACACCAGAACACCTTATCACTGAGTGCGCCGAGACGACGACCAATCGTGCCATGAACTTTGGTACGGCTGACGTCGAGGATGGAGAGCTGGCCTCTGTGTCAAATACTGGCTTTTGTTAAAGCCCTGAGACTGTATGATGAGTTAAAACTCGTTATAACTCAAGAAAGAGGAACACACAATAGATCTGTAAGGTTGCCGTGATTGACTCCCCTCCTAAACATTCTACAAGGTTGTCCTGGCCTTGCTTTTGCCCATCACTAGTATACACATGGTCTGCAATACCTGTTTCGTCTCTTTGATAATTGTTTTTAATGCTCCTTAAATCGTACAATTTTGAAGAGGTTTATTCTCTTCAATATACCAATACAGACTTGTTACTCTGAATTGGTATTGTATTTTTCTTCTGTGCAAATGATATTTTAATTTTAGATAAAAAACGCAAAATTGTGAAGGGGTAAATTAAAGTACGACAAAACCGCACAATAAAAATTCTCTTCGGCGCGGCGCTACGTAAAAAATTTAAGTGAATTATCTCTCCATTTTCAGCTTTCCGGAAAATGTACCATTAGAAAATCCGCATTTTAAGAGTAATGCGTTTAAATTTTACGTCTCAAGAAATATATAGCATATTGGAAATATACTGACATTTTTAACACATTTAAAGTGTCTGCTAACTGCATTTTTTTTAAGTGTATATGGAATAATTTACCAATTGAAACGGTTTAGGTAATTAAGTTACGCTAGCCTGGATACCAGAGCACAAGGGTCACAAGGGTAACGAAAAGGCAGATGAAATAATGTCTAAGCAAGGCTCATCAACACCATTCATAGGCCCAGAACCCTTCTGCGGCGTTGCAAAAGCAGTCGCGATAATGGCCACGGAACGATGGGTGGCCAACAAATCTCTAGAATGGTGGAGAAACTCCCCATGGCAGAGAGAGGCGAAAAAGTTCATAGTAGAAAAAATCGTCAAAATTCACGGAAGACCTGATAAGTAAAGACAGAAATACAGTCAAAGCTTTAGTGGGTCTACTAACAGGGCATTATAAGCTGAATAGGTATCTAAAGGTAATGGATTGACAGATGAAGCCATGTGCAGGTTCTGTCAATCTGAAGAAGAAACGACAGAACACATTTTATGATACTCTTTATCATATTAACGCATTAATATACTTGCTTTACATGTGCACATATTTTTGAATTTCTTTGCGCAGCTGGGAGTAAAAATTCAAGGTTATGACACAACACGTGACACACGAGAGTTCCTCTCTCTCGTGTGGCGACAGTACAACGGCTTAACGACAGTCTACGGCTTACAAAAAATTGTCCGATTTAAATAAAATTTGGTATGTTAACAGATTGGACCAAGGCCAACTTAACCGTGTACGCCACGAGATTCTGTGGCAGTTTTTTTGACATAAATAATGTCAAAAGTTGATGTCATCCGATCGCGACCAAATTTGGTGGGTAGGCTATGGAGCGACGGTGTACACAGTTTCACCCTGCAAAGTTGGATACGACTTTTCGTTTACATCTTCATCAAGAATCTAAGGATTTTATATTGAAGAAAAATGTAGGTCGATTTCGGCATACTTGGGGACGGTCTACAGGATGCCGATGCCTTTAAATGGACGAAATCATCAGGATTTTTCTCAATTATGGGTCGATTGGAACCAAATAAGGCACGTGGAAAGAGGTACCCGAAAGAGGAGTCCTCAGACGAACAGACGGACATTTTAATACAGATTTTGTGAAAGAAAATTATTTACTAACCCTTAACTGGCGTGGTGGGGTCTAGCGTAGAGTTGCCAACTTTCAAAAGAAGAAATAAAGGATAAGAGACATGTTACTTTTAAAAACCGCATAAACTACATTACATGTAGTTAATGTAGTTTATGTAGAGGGTGTAGTTTATGTAACCTATGTATGTAACTTTCAAATATCAAAGGTTTGAGGTGAGGTTACAATAAGTTGAAGCTTTAGAAAACACAATGTATTTAAGAAAACAGAAGAAATATGGCTTTAAATATAATATTCACACATCATATTATTTAGACCCCTCATACAAAGCAAGATTATTCATAATATCAATACATAGTTTATTAACGTAGTTTTCATGTAGTTAATGAACGGAAAAAGACATAGTTTTTGAAGAAAAACTACACGTAGTTAATCAGGTAAATTACGTCTTAATTAACTACTTCCGAACCCTGGGCACAAGTGAAACATTTTTTGAAACATCGCCCAAATGTCTAGTATTTACAAAAAAATTATGTCAACGGTATGCTATTGATGGTCTTTCTTGCTTTCTTAAAAATATTTATACTCCACCTTACGTTAAAATAAAACAAACCATTTTCAACAAAACTTTTTTTTCAAAACATAAGCAAAGAGTAAGTATACATAAAATTGTTAAACATGTTTATCGCTTCCACAAATATTTCTTGTACATAAATATTGCTTAATTTTCTTTTCTGTACAAAGGAGTGGAAGTAGTGAAAGACATAGAATAACAACTTTTTAAAGCATTGTGGCAATAGACGAATATCTTTTAGATTTTGAGTTTGGTAAGTAAAAAAGAGGACTTTTTCACTACGCGAGAGAAAAGAGGACAGTGAGATCAAAAAGAGGATTGTCCTCTGAAATAGAGGACGGTTGGCAACACTACTCTAGCGGACCCTAAGCGCTATTTAAACTTCTGTAAAAATTTTACGTTTAACATTTAGGCCTCGCCGCGCCATTTACCTTTAAGTTAGGGTACCAATATTCAACTGTTAAAGGCGCACTTGTTTTTATCAAGTATTGTTCCTGCTAGCAGGGGATTAAGTTTCATTGGGGTCTGTGTGGCACTACCACGCCAAGAATGTTTCATTATTAGGATGGTGGGTAGTCTAAAAAGTGTGAGTCACGGGTACGCTAATTTTGAGGAAGCGTGTTAGTTGAGTGGTTTGATGAACTTAAAGAGACTTAAGCGATATTAAGATCATCGAGACATTTATTTTTCTCTGAAGAGTAACCATAACTCCGATTCTAAATCTCTTATTTATAGAAGAGAGAAAATTGAGTAATCAATACCAGAAACGAAAGAGATGTGGTATATGTCAAAGAAGAAATGACAAAAACCAAAAATCTTTTAAATCCAATGTGCACGATCAATGTGGGGCAACTGCAGATTCCATGTTAGCATGAACTGTATTTGAAAAAGTTATGTAAAATCATAAAATATATGTCTTTAATTTCTATGGGTTTCTTAGCCAAATTTTATTTCTGTTGTCAAAAATTTCTAAAAAATGCGTTTTACTTAATTTTTGTGTCCGTTCTTATTAATTTACTAAAAATTAATGAAATTGCTTGTTCAACAAACTTTTTATTCAATCTCTTCATCATTTATTTTTAACTGAAAAAAAAATTGGAGTCCATCGGAATTGCACCCAGTACGCAAGAAGCGGTTTGGTTTGGTGTTAATTTTATTAGGTTAGGAACTTGTGGCCATGCAGGGCCATGCTGACGCAATGCCGTCTCTAATAGAACAGCCTTGGAGCGAGATTTATGACGTCACGCTAGTTAAATACTACGGATTAATAAATATGTTGTAGAATACATGGAAAACATAATAATTCCTCGTATTTTTGGTTTGTATTTTAAAAATGATATAGTTTACATGAAATATACATAATATACAGTTAATAAATACAATATATATACCTATTTATAGTACCTAATAAATACTTTCGCAAATAAACTATGAACAATTCAAATGCAGCAAATATTTTACAATATACAAATAATGAATGGGTACATAAGATAATGGGTAAAATGTAAAATATATTTTAAATTTTGGAGTTTGAAAATCGATCTAATTTAACAAACAACATTCAATGTCTACTACTTACTATGACTGAAATCGTACTCCATAGTCAATGCAGATAGTTTTAGTGTTAAGAATAATAATTTTAAAAAATACGTGGTCATCTTTTGACAAGTTTATATTAGTTTATTAAATGCAGTAAACATTATGTGGTGTGTGGTGTGAATATTTTATATGTAATTTTTTGGATTATATTCGACACTATTTTTTTCATATGACGGCTATGATGTTTTTTTAAACCATGTTTTTTATAAACCAAAAAAAAACAATGAAAAAATAAATTAAAACTTAATCAGCGTTTTTCCCGAGCCTAAATCCCAAGAAAATCAAAAATTTTAGAATAATTTTACATATAAAATGACAGCGATCTTTATTTCATAGCCATCGCTGACGCCATTTTTTCAATGATATTGTATTATTTGCAAATATAATATTTCGAACATTGATACTTGCAAAATATACATATACATTTTGTGAATGCAAATAATAATACATCACTATTAGTAGATATTGAATGTTTTTTTGTTAAATTAGATCGATTTTCAAACCACAAAATTTAAAATATATTTTACATTTTACCCATTATCTTATGTACCTATTCATTATTTGTATATTGTAAAACATTTGCTGCATTTGTATGGTTCATAGTTTAATTTGCCAAAGTATTTATTATTATAAATAGGTATATATATATTGTATTAATTAACTGTATATTATGTATATTTAATGTAAACTGTATCATTTTTAAAATACAAACCAAAAATACGAGGAATTATTATGTTTTCCATGTATACATATTTATTAATCCGTATAGTATCTAACTAGTGTGACGTCATAAATCTCGCTCCGAGGCTGTTCTATTAGAGACGGCATTGGTCTGATATTTAGAAATGTCAAAAGGTGATGATATTTTACTTTTGACAATTGTGTTGATTTTTGCAAGAAGAGGAAGAACTGTCAATTGTTTTATTATTTTCCTTTTCTATTTCACGAAAGTAAAAAGAGTTACCTATCTGATTCGTTCAGGCACTCAATTTAAAGAATATCAGTAACTTTTTTGACAGAGGGATTTTATATTTGCCTTGTTGGTAAAAAATAACGGTCAAAATTCAAAGTTATTCATTTTATAGACTATACTACTCGTAAATGTACATATTATATGAACTTCGTGCAAATTTGTACAGCTGTGCATACGTGGAGGTAAAATTAACATAGCGAAGTTATACAAATAAGTTAACTTGGATAAAGTTGCTGTCAGTCACCTAATAGATGCCGCTATTCGGAAATCCCACTCAGTGAACCACAGAACACAATTAACAAGATAAACGTTAGTAACTGTCTGAGCAAATGGGACCAGTTTATAACTATAAATATTTCAATTAAATGTTTCTATTTCAAAAAGCACAATTTTCTCAGTTTAAAATAAAACAACTTTGGGGGTACTATAGGAATTAAATTTATATACAAGGTGGTTCGAATTATATTCCGAAAACTTCGGGAGCATATTCTGCAAATAACAATAAGTAAAAGTTAATGTATGTCATAACATTTTTCGTTTCGGAGATACAGGGTGTATAAGTTTAATTTTCATTTCGGTTTTTTCCAAAATAATTTCTGAATGTAATCGGGAGATTAATATATTTAACAGAAATTGATATTTTAAAATATAATTCTAACTAGCTTGACAAACAATGTCTTCTCTGGGCCGAAATCAACAAACTCTGACATATAGAGATACGATATATATCGGCCTATCGGCATATTTTTTAATTGCCTTAAAAACCAGATACATCTGAGTCTTTGATATTTCTTAATAGCAATTAAAAAAAATGGATTATTCTTATTAGTTAATATTAACTAATTTTTAAGGAGTCTGGTTTTTATTTATTCGTTACTGTTTATCTTTTTGTCTTATTTTAAGGAAATCGTCCGGTTTGTGTTCCTATACTAAAGCTTTTTTTTACAGATTTAAGGGAAATTTGTTTTTTTCAAATTTTTTGTTTTAGTTTATTTTTCTGTTTATTATTTTAAAGAATCCGTTTCAGTTTGTGTTCATATATGTTTAATAAAGTTGTTCCTAAAAAAATCAAGTTAAGTTAATTTTTTTTGATTCCTTTTTCGTGAATAATCAATAAAATAAAATATCGGCCGATACCGATAATCGGCAAGATGGCCGATATTTTCATATCGGTATCGGTATCGGTCGATCACTAAAAAAAATGTCTCTTAATAAAAATCGCTAGGCGAACAACCGTTCTCAAGATATTTATAATGGAAATGGTCAATACATGTCATTATTGACAAAAAATAAACATATTGAGTAGATAGTTCGTTGACTGAAATGACAAATTTGGGAACATTTTATTTTCTTTTAATTAATTGTAAATTTTTCTTCGAAACAATTATGATAAAACCGTTTCTGTTGAACTTTTGGCACAAAAACATTTCAAATTTATTATTTTAGTCTAATAACTATTTAGTCAACATGTTTAATTTATGTCAATAATGTGATGCATTGATAACTGATTGATAATTTCGACTCCAAATATCTCGAGAACCATTACTCTTAGCGAGACCTTTTTACGTAAAAAAACGTCGTAAATGTATATATTTCTTTCTCAGTAGTTTTATACAGGACGGACAAAAAGTTATTACTATTTAAACCAGTTAAAAAATATGTAGGTGGCGCCCTTTACAAGTAGGAGTCATATTGATATCAAAATAAAATTTCCTATGTCAAAAAACTTCCAGACACCAATTTCTATCCAACTATTGATGTTAGTTCACAAATTATTTGGAAAAAATCGAAATAAAACTTCTACACACTGTATCTCCGAAACTAAGGATTTTAGCACATACATTTATACGAACTTTTTTACTTATTTTTATCTGCAGAATATGCTGCCGATGATTCCGGAATACAATTCGGACCACCCAGTATAATATCGTCTTATGTATATCCTCTACCGCTTTAAAAGCGTAACGTTTTTATGTCGAAGTTCCAGAATTCGGGCCATATGAACCGTTCTTACCTCGGTTCTTACCGGTTTAGGGTGAGTCTTAAATAAGTGCAAATCTTTTTAGGGGTAGTATATTTCAACCCAAAACAACAAAAAAATACGTTTCTTTTATCGAGATCTACCAGCCCTAAAAACATTTGTACTTGAGTCACCCTGTATAAACACAAACATTAACGTTGACAAAATCATAGATTGACAACTTAAGGCCTGTTGGCATTTACCTGGTTTTGCATTGTTATCCGTTCAGTTTTAATTTAAAAATAGACCCAGTTTTTCCTAAATTATTTAAAATCTGCTTGTCCAAAATTGTTCAAATTTGACGTGTGAAGTCTATTCAGCACACAAAGACCTTTAAAAAACCTATGGACGACTTCCCTGTAAAATTAATATTTGGACAGTTCAAAATTTGCCAATATTTGGACAGTTCAAAATTTGCATGTTTCCAATAAAAGTTTTTAGTTTTCAAAGGAACACTATTATAAGATTTTCTGCATCCAAAATAACCAACAATCGGTGTTATTTCAAATCTTAGTAATTAGTAATACTTTAATTTTTGATATTATTTTAATAGTAATGTTTCAACTGAGTACAAAGCCAATGATTTATACGTAATGCCCATCTATGTTTAGTTATTTCCCTGAAGTAAAATCCCAATGAAAAAGTCCGTCGGAATTTAAAAGGGTAGCATTAAAAAACGACAAAACGGCCATAATAAAAATTCTCGTCGGTACACGTCGTAAATTTAATAGAAATATCTCTCCATTGTGTGTTCTCCGGTAAATGTACCATTAGAAAAGCCGCACTGTAAAATTAATGCGTTTAAATATAGCGTCTAAAGAATTATTTACTTACACGAAACACGAAGAAATATTTCACCTGCAGCACTGCCCGTAAATCTAACATACCTGTAGAATACTTTTGTATAAGGATGATTGTAAAGAATACCTACATGCACCAAACATTTTTTACGTATCGTTACATTGGTTACTCTGGTATGCTCTTTTTCTTCATATAGGTACTTTATGTATGATAGTGGTTAGAAAAAAATACACCCTTTATAACCATAGTCAAAACTAGGGTTGTCAGATATCCGGGATTTCTGGGAAAATCTGGGATTTAGGTAAGTTGTCTCGGATCCCAGAATTTCATACTATCTCGGAAAGTCTCTAAAGAATTAAATTATAAAACCAAATGTAATAAAGTTCACAAAGGGATGCAGGGTGGTCCGAATTTTATTTGGGAAACTTATATCCTGCAGATAAGAATAAAAAAAAGTTCGTACTAATTAAAATAATTTCTTAACTAACGTCAATGTTTGGTTGAAAATTGGTATTTTTTTGACATGATAAATTTGATTTTGATGTCAATTTGTCAATATGACTGGGACTTGTAGAGGGCGCCACCTACATATTTTTTAACGGGTTTGAAGAGTAATAACTTTTGTCCGTATCTGTATAAAAATACTGAGTAAAAAAATATACATTTACAACATTTTCTACGTAAAAAAGGTGAAAATCGCTACGAGTAATAGTTATCGAGATATTTGGAATCGAAATTATCAATACCTGCCATCACTGACATAAATTAAACATTGATTGAATAGTTATTAGATTAAAATAATAAATTTGAAATGTTTTTGGAAAAAAGTTCAACAAACACTCTTTTATCATCATTTTTCCGAAGAAAAATTTATGATTAATTTTAAAAAAGAAAAAGTTAATAATAATAGCTCCCGTATATAGCATTTAACGCCTTGGGAGTAGCAAGGTACAGCGTCCCATACTAGAGCCGTTCGGTATACACGGAAGGTAATGTGGCTAGCACTACGCTTCAACCGCCTATTATTACCCTCAGGATTGTGAATCCCAAGTATTCATTTAAGGCTGAGTCGACCTAGGTACCCAAACTATTTTTATTTTTAATAAAAATAGTCGGCCGATGAAATACCGGGTGTGGGATTCGAACCCACTACCTTGAGATTGGTAGACGAGAGCCTGTACCTCTACGCCACCGGGCACCTTATAGTAACTAGAAAAAGTTCTCAAATTTATTAATTCAGTCATATAACTATCTAAGTACTCGTAGGGATTTTTACCAAGAGATATTATTACAGTTGGGAGTTGGAACCCTTGGTGTTACACAGCAAAATAAAACACTAAATCACCAGTCTTGATCATCTGCTGATGCTGCTAACATGGTTAGCGAAACGTGCGTCCAGTGTAAAATATATTTTTTTACTTAGTAGTTTTATACAGGTACGGATGAAAAATGATA
>NW_022146695.1:9454-13901 GCF_002938485.1 Sitophilus oryzae
TATTAGAGAAAAATATATATTATGTGTGTAGTACACACTTTTTTAGTTACCAGGTCCCGGCCAAGACAAAACTTTCGCCGGGACAAACTTTCTGATTCCTGGTTAATCCCGGCCAAACCGGGACGGTTGGGAACCCTAATTTAACTACTGTAATAACTAAAACAAATGTGAACAAGAAATTTTAAATATTTATGAAGTACCCTATGGTATATTAGAAAGTTTATTCCTATTTCCTCGATCTTAACAAAAGGAACTTGTTTACGAGGCTGTCCAAATCTACCTCTTTTGCTGGATCATTCTCAACTGATATTATGACCAGTGAGCTTAGGCGATTTTGGGAAATAGTAGACCTGGCAAAACTTTTTATTATTTTCAGCTTAGAAAAAGTTCTTTCTGGTTCAGCGGATGTTACAGGGAGAACCAGAAACAACTGGAATACAGTGCAAATCTCAGGTACTGCTAATCAGTAATTGGGTTTTTTCAAAAATAAAATCAGAAAACTCTCTGATACTGTGAAAACGTTTGATTTTTTCATAAAGTAAATTTGTTGTTTGAATTGGCTCCGATGCTACATTTTGTGTTAGGTCATTAGGATATTTCTCTACTAATACTTTGGCATTAGCTAAGATATCAGATTCCTGGGACTTTAACAATGTTTGGGGGTTTCAAATTTCAAATTTTGAATAAATATTTTGAAATGCGTTATACCTGATTCTAAACTGAGTTATTATATCCAAACAAGCATAAAAAATTGTGACTTTTAAACGACTTTTAGGATTTTCAATGGGCTCATCAGCTGCTATTTAATCAAAAAAAAGGTTTGACTCTACGAACTCTTTTGTTTTTTAACTGAGGTTCAATATTCCAAGATTTCTCAATTGAAATTGATAGCTCATACACACTTTCAAAGTTGTCCCTAAGATTTTCTATTTTAACAAGAACTGATATTAGATCTGTGGCCAGTCCTAAGTCAATATCATTTTTTGGTAAGCATTTTGAAAGCAAGTTAGTTTTTTCCAATATTTGTACCTTGGAAATTTAATAAAAAAATAAATTTTCTATTTTATCTTGTAACATCTTGGCCTCATCTCTATCAGTACGTTTTTTCAGAATTAACGTTAAATTCGATAGACACTTGACGACGGACAAAAAATTAGTTTTTATCGATAGTATGCTTTCGGCTCTTGACGACTATCTAGTTGGACATAATTTTTTTAAAGTTAAACCAACAGTTTTACTATTATTTATTTCGCAGTTTAGGCTTTACCAACGGGGTTGACTTTCACTTCAAAGTATATAAAGACTCTGAACCGTGTCAAAAAATGTCTTATCTCGCTAATATTGCTCACAGTCATTTAAAATAAGTGTGCTTATGGAAAAAGTCTACCGATATACTTTTAATCAAAAAACGCCGTGAAAACATGATAATCGCCGTGTGTTGTGTCGCCTAAACATATTTACATAACCAAACCAAATTCCACCAATTAGCCCGTACAATAATTAATATACCTGTAGAGTATAATGTAGTGTAAAATAATTGTTTTGGTATCAGCCTAATTATTGCTGAAAAAGGATTGTGTGCCTAAATGTACTCTTAGTTTTCGGTTTGTTTGATAATTGCTTTTTAAAGGATATGAGTGGGGGCCCTGACTTCTACCCCGGGCTCCCGACGCGGGGTCCGCGGGGCGTTTGCCACGCGCCTGGCCATATAGAAAACAACAGGCCGAATCGAAACTGCAACATCTTCCAAAAATATGTTAGAAAATGATTTTTTTGTGTTTACTTTTAATAAATGTAGGCACACACAATAATGCACAAAACTAGCTGTTTATTAAATGAATTTGAGGTACAGTATATGCAAAACTTGCAAGATCCTGCGACATACGTTGCTATGAGCATTAATTTCCTTGCATTATATATGAGCTGAATGAATTCAGCTATGAAAAAGTGTTGTATGCTGTATTTATCTATAGCCAATAAATTTATCTGATTTTGATAGATTATACAGAGTGGCCAGTTTTTAATGGATTTAGAATTTAGAATGAGTGGGAGGGGGGTTAATCACTTCGACCCCACAGATCCATTGTGTCCCCCTTTCTTGAATCATAACTCATCATACAGTCCCAGGGCTTTACCAAAAAGCCAGTATCTGGGACGGTTTTATAGAGGGTAGTTCTCCATCTCCAATATCAGTCGTACCAAAATTCATGGCACGAATGGTTGTCATCTCGGCGCACTCAGTGATGAGGTGTACTGGTGTTTCCCCATCTTCCCCACAGAATCTGCATTCGCCGTTTCTTCTTAGTTTCAATCTACTGAGGTGTTCGTTGAGGAGACAGTGTCCTGTTAAAAACCCCGTGACAATCCGAAGATTGTTCTTACTCAGACCCAGGAAGATCTGTGATTTTTCTTCATCATAAGCCCTCAGAAACTTCTTCGAGTGTCTTAGACCATTGGAAAATTTCCATTCCAGGTTGCGGATGGAATCTTCCAAGTTCTTGAGTTCCGCCTTGAGTTGGTTACCACTTGGAAAGCAGAACGGTTCTGGTTCAGTTAGTGGAGTGTTCGCTGCTTTCCTAGCTAGATTATTTGCTTTTTCATTGCCTTCTATCCCTTGGTGAGCAGGCACCCAGTGTAGGAGGACTTTGTTTTCTTTGCCTCATTTATTCAGCTTCTCTATGCATTCTTTGACCAATTTCGAATTGATTGATACTGAGTTGATCGCCTTTAACGCTGCTTGACTATGAGATAATTTATCATTTTTTAATGGATACATAGTAAAATCGTGTTATCTTCTTAATGCTTGGTGAAAGTTATTTAGATCTTAAGAATTAAATTAACTTAAGATTTAAATTATTTTGATTTTAGAAATGATTTGAATGGCTGCTTTCCTATTTTCTGATATTTTAAGGGAGATATACATGCTGGTTCAAGATCCACGTCTCTTCTATTTTTTGATTTAATAAGTGTTGGATAAATTAAATGCTTGTCAATGTGGGTTTCCAATTTGATATTTTGTAGTATATTATTTTTTTACAGGTCTATTAATTAGCTTTAGTGCATTTATGTACTGCAATCAGTCTGTTGTATGTGTAGAAATGTAGAGTGTAAATTATCATTATTTATTGTCTTCAAGGATTTATTTTTGCAAAGGGAGCACGTATTTGTTTTAGAAGCAAATCAAGCATTTTGGCTGATTTATCGTCAGATAATCAATTGTCTGTAATATCCTCAAACCTGGTTGATGTACTATTTATTGCCGCTGTAGGGGAGAGCTAGCTGTGAGGACATACATTTTTAATTAAAAAAAAAACAAATATCTAGAAACTTGAAGAAATATAGTTATATAATCTTATTTACCATTTATTTGTAGTGACAGTAAAATAGCACAAGATTTCTCTTTCTTATCTTAGTACCTAGACCTTCAGGCATGATGACATTCTGTATTTTATTATACCGTATTATATGACAGGGTGGTCCGAACTGTATTCCGGAAACTTCGGCAGCATATTCTGCAGATAAAAATAAATAAAAAAGTTCGTATAAATGTATGTCCTAAAATGGCTTAGTTTCGGAGACAGGGTGTAGAAGTTTCATTTTTATTACGATTTTTCCTAAATAATTTCTAAAATAATGTCAATATTTAGATGAAAATTGGGGTCTGGCAGTTTTTTGACATGAGAAATTTGATTTTGATGTCAATATGATATTCTCTCCTATTTGTAGGGGGCGACACCTACTTTTGTTTTAACTGTTTTGAAGACTAATAGCTTTTCGTCAGTACATGTATACTACTGAGTGAAAAAGTATACATTTTCGTGAGTTTTTACGTAAAAAATGTGTCTTGGTAAAAATCGCTACGGATAACCGTTTTCAAGATACTTAGATTGGAAATAGTGAATACAAGTGATTATTGACAAAGAATACACAAGTTCAGTAGATAGTTATTTGACTGAAATAATAAATTTGGGAAATTTATATTTTTTTAAATTAATCATAAATTTTTCTTCGAAAAAATAATGATAAAACAGTTTCTCTTGAACTTTTGGCACCAAAACATGAAATTTATGATTTCAGTCTAATAACTATTTAGTCAACATATTTAAATTTATGCAGCATACATTTATGTCAATGATAACAGGTATTGATAATTTCGATTCCAAATATCTCGAAAACCATTACTCGTAGCGATTTTCACCAAGAGACCTTTTTTACGTCAACAACGTCGTAAATGTATATTTTTTTACTCAGTAGTTTTATACAGGTACGGACGAAAAGTTATTACTCTTCAAACCAGTTAAAAATATGTAGGTGGAGCCCTCTACAAGTAGGAGTCATATTGACATCAAAATCAAATTGCTCATGTCAAAAAACTCCAAGATACCAATTTTCATCCAAATATTGACGTTGAAGAACTGCGGGCATGGATCTCGAGATTCAGGATATC
>NW_022146695.1:13909-30467 GCF_002938485.1 Sitophilus oryzae
CGCAAAAATCCGAGCTATATTATTACATTACTCTGAGGGAAATACCGCAAATAATCGATATTTTTGACTCCGCCCCTAATCACATGCTTCATTCTTTTAAAGCTTTACGATTTGTTCACCAGAGGCAGCACATTTTGTCGAGAGGTTGACCAACTTTAAGAATATATAAACAAGGGTAATATAGTATAGAGTATTTTTTACAAGTTTTCCTTCTGTTTGTATACTTGAGTATTACAGAAGTTTTTTTTAATATCGTTAATTCTGTTATCATTATTAATGTTTATTAAAACCAGGTACTGTATCGTTACTCTTTAACATTTTTTAAAACCAAAGCCACCTCGTCATATTGAAAAAATTGGCGCCGGGAGGCACGTATAGCCGCCCATAATTGATATTTTTTTATTATCTCAAAAACTGCGACTTTGACTGATTTTGATGTTATTACAAATTTTGTTGCAAATATTATTCCTAATCTTAAATTGAAAACCGCGTTTCGCTAACTACTGTAATTTTGGAGTTACAATTTTTTTAAAATTTTAACCCCCTCCTATATCCCCTTACCAACCCCCCACCTCCAACAAAAACTAATGGCCTAATTCTCGGGTGCCATAGTATTTTTGTGCCAAATTTGGTTAAAATCGGTTTAGCGGTTTTTAAGTTATCGTGTTACAGACGGACAGACAGATAGACATACAGACACCATGAAAATATTTTGTATTTAGGTCATTTATGACACAAATAACTTATATACTTATTACGTAATCGTGAGGGCGATTTTTAAATTGGTTGTTGCCAACTTTGGACATATTCGACGCCGTGCTGGCTAACTGGAATTTAAAGTTCGCGCTGATGATTCAGGTGGTAGCTCTGCTGTAAAAAATGTCAAGTTGCCGCATTTATTTATTTATTTCCAAAAAAAATACCTCGCGCAAATTGGGCCGTATTTTTTCGGATGAAAATTTTCTAAATTTTCACCACCTATGTCTAACAACTGAGTGGGTTGACGTCGATTCCGAATTTTCTAGATTTATGGATACCTTGTCAAATCTGGCGTACAAGGCGTTTCCTCTTAGGCCTATCAAAATTAAACAAGGTATACCCTGGTCTACTACAGGCTTGCGTATATCTAACAAATTGCAATACTATGGTTTCAGGGGAGTGCCGTTCGAATGGCTTAAGTCATATCTTGGCAACAGAAGGCAGCTTATGAGGATTGATACATTTATGTCTTCTTGTAAGCCTATAGAATGTGGTGTCCCTCAGGGTTCAGTACTTGACCCTATTTTGTTTCTGGTGTTTATCAACGACATTGCAAATCTAGACATTAGCGGTAAAATCTGCCTCTTTGAGGACGATACTAGTTTCACTTGGAGCGGCCCAGATGTTGCGGCACTATATGATATTATATCCAGTGACTTACGCACCATTAAGTCTTGATGCGATTCTAATCTCCTATGCCTCAACCTATCAAAAACTAAAGTTTTGTCATATAAAAGTACTATACAACCTTTTGTACTTAATAACACCACTGTTGACGTCGTGGACTCTGTGAAATTCTTAGGACTTAGGTAGACAAGGTAGACAACTCGTTAATATGGGACTTTCACATCGAAGCTCTATCAAAGAAACTAAGCGCTGCCTGTTTTGCGCTAAGATCAGTTTCTAAGGAACTTAACTTCTCAACCTCTAGAATAGCCTATTATGCCCTTTTTGAGTCACATCTTCGTCATGCCCTTCCATTCTGGGGTACTTACTACGCAACAAAATTTGATCGTGTTTTCAGACTTCAAAAGAGAGCAGTTCGGTATTGATTGAGACTGAACAGTAGAACTCACTGCCAGAATTTCTTTAAAAATTTGAAAATACTGACTCTTCTTTCTTTATTCATTTTTGAATCCGTTTGCTTAATCCGCAAGCACATATCTGCTATTCCCGGAAGGCCATCTCATAACTATCCACTTAGGAATGCATAGCATGATCTTTATCTGCCAACCCCGAGCTCAGAACTAGTTAAAGGTTCAATACTCTACAATAGCGATGTGTCGGTATTTGAGTAACGCGATTTTGGAGCGGTATTTTTTTGTAACGCCGTGTCGCGCCCCACAACGAATGGGGAACCTGTTGCTGAAGAACGACGATCATAATGACGACAAGATTACAAATTATTTATAATCGCTCTTGAAGTTAGCTTGAACCGTAGTAACTGCATAGCGACACGTGTTTAGCTCCAGCCGTCGCGATTTCGTCGGTCGCCTACAATAGTTACTGGAACTGTACGTAGCGTCGGGCGATCTCGATGGCAACGGCGACGTGTTCGCTCAAGCCGTTGCGCTCCTAGAGTTGTAGTTCCCTGTCGCGTAACTTCTGTAACTGGGCATCGACGCTCGACCTCGGCGGTACGGCGGCCTACTTCGCTCCAGCCGTCGCGCTCCTAGAGTTTTAGTTCCCTGTCGCGTACTGCTGTAACTGGCTATCGACGCTCGACCTCGGAGGCGGCTTACTTCGTTCCAGCAGTTGCTGGAGCGCTTCTAGGGTTTCGTTTTCGCCTGTAGCGATTGGGTCGGTTGCTATTGGCCTTGGTGCTCCCGTCGCCGTCGATCCGTTACTTTTGAAATAGCGATTTTTGCTATGTAAACATGGTATAAAATAGCGTTGTTTGAAAGATGAAACGTAAAAGCAAATAAAATAAAATGAAAATTTTATTTGCTTTTATACATTTATATAAATTTTATTGTTTATATCTATTTTTAAGGTCTGATGATGGCTGGATTTGCCGAAACCGGTCACCAATAAATATTTTTTTTTGACAGTGGTTTGTGGGACTAGGTAGGTAGTATAAAATAAAAGTAGGTACCAATGCCAGAAAACGACATAAGCGAGGACCGCGACACTTAGGAAGTTGGAATTGGTCGATTACAAAATCGCAGTATTTTGTCGCGGTATTTTTCTGGAACGGTCGCTATTGTAACGCGACTCATGTGGAACCGGTATTCCCATCACTACTGTACAAAGCCAAAAAAATGTACAATCATCTGCCTTTGAATATCAAGTCGCTTTCATTCTTTCCCGCATTTCGCAAAGCTCTAAATTCATACTTACTGGAGAGAGCCTTATATGCGGTAAACGACTTTTTTGTTGATGTTTAATTATGAACAGTTTTGAATTTTAATGATCTCACACACTGGTCAAAGGTCAAGTATTTAATATTTTATAACTCTAAAATTATATCTATTTACTGCGTACTGTTCTAAAATTGTCCATGCGTATATTCTTTTTGTAATTTTAAAGACTTATTTTTTTTTGAATTGTATTATTTGTATTGTGTATTTTTTGTTGTTTGTATTTTTTTGTGATTTTGTTGTTTTGTGAGAGCTTTGTCGATGAAGCTGTTTTGGCTTTTTGTACAATAAAGCGTTGTTTGTTTGTTTGTCATTGTCATTCGTTTAGACACTTTAGTTTTGTATAACGACTTTTTGGTTCAAATAAATAGTGTTGTGATACTTTAAGCTTGAAAATGTTTACTAGCAGACCTTGAAGTCGCAACACTGTTCTTTTTAGAACCTCTTTTAGTGCGTAAGTGCAAAATTAAGCTTAATAGCCGTAAAAAACTCATCGCAACTTGATTAGGATATTTTAAACGGGAAAGTCGGGAAAGCGGTGGTAATGGCCTTTTATGCCCCTTAAGTGCTGTTAAGAAGGTGAGTTGGTTAGGTTTAGTTTGTTGATGTAGATAACTGTTTAAATATTTATACTTAATTTATTTTTATTTCCTAAAATATTTTGATTAAAAGAAAATATACAGGGTCCGGCAATAGTGCGTAGGGCATCTGTAGCTCCTAGAATAAAAAACTTGTGAATTTTGTTTAAATGTAAACCTAAAGTACGTACTAGAATGTATTTCAGGAAAATATTTTAACTTCTACATGGTGGCTCAAAAAAGTTTGAATGATTCGAGATTTTTTTAAATAGAACACCCTGTTTATTATTGCATTTTTAGGTTCCTTTCAGATCATTTTACATAATCCTAAGATATGAATATATTTTGATAGTTTCAGAGCTATTAATAAATAAATAAAAAATATATATTTTTCAACCTTCATTAAAAAATTATTACAAATACAAGAACTGTCCTGAAATCAAAACTCTATTAGATATTTAATTTAATTGACCTATACTTACTTTGCTATAAATATCCTAATTTTAAATCATACAGCATGTTCAAAATTCTACGCCAAACTTTCCAAAATATAAACTAATAGTTCAGTCATTGGGGATTTTTGCTTGGAAAAAAGTCCGGAAGTTTTGAAACTTTGCAGGTTTATAAGTTTTGGGGTCCCTAACTAAAATCCATTCCATTGGCGCCCAAAATCGGTATTTTGTGAATATCTCGAAAACTATGCGTTTTTCGCGAAAATTGGAGGAGAGCAAAATTAAAGAATAAAATTTTCTATAAAAAAGGTTTTATGAAAATGTTTGCTAAAGTCAACCGTTCAGGCACAAAATCCCTGGAAATTTTACAATTTTGCCTAAAATATACTCGTATTATGTATAGGCAGTCGATTTTCCGAAATCAAATGT
This sequence comes from Sitophilus oryzae, assembly GCF_002938485.1. Taxonomy (NCBI): domain Eukaryota; kingdom Metazoa; phylum Arthropoda; class Insecta; order Coleoptera; family Curculionidae; genus Sitophilus; species Sitophilus oryzae. The sequence continues at coordinate 18,488 of NW_022146695.1, forward strand.
CGATTAGGGTTCACTAAAACTAGTTTTAGTTTAGTTTCTTCAATTTTGTCATGAAACAGTGGCGTATCATTAATTCGCTCATTTATTTATGAATAAATAATTTTAATTATTGAAAATGTGTACTTGTTTCCACACCACCCAAGAGGTAAAGTACATGGCGCGTTTATTTTAGCGTGGTCTCCCTGGAGGCCTACTCCACTATGTAAATTAAAAACTTTAACTTATCTGCACAAGCCCGACGGATCTCACTCATTGATGTCAAAGTCGATCGTCTGCTGTGCTGGGCTTATCAGGGTGGTCTCTCAATACGTCCAACTCTTCATCTTCAGCCGCCAAAGGGATATCTACAGGCAAGTCCAACTTCTCTTCATCGGATTCGTGGAGTGACACTTCAGTGACGTTGTCACAGGATTTCCCATTGCAGTATGCACAAATCATTGAACATTTTAATCCTGCTTTTCTGCATCCGCAGGCTTTACCACAGTTGTTGGTTTTGCATTTACAGGATAAAAATGCCAATATGGATTTTGGAATCAGGATCTTTCAACGTTGTGACTGGAGTAATGCCTGTTTTTGTTTTCTTGCAACCCCATTCTTCGGCATCTTTGGTACAACCAGACCAATGCTGAACCTGGTGGTAAGTTCGCAATGAATGGTGTCCAGCACGACAATTAATTATTCATAAATTATTAATGAGCGAATTAATGATACGCCACTATTTCATGACAAAATTGAAGAAACTAAACTAAAACTAGTTTTAGTGAACACTGATCGACATTTGATTTCGGAAAATCGACATATCATACTTTACGCAAAATTGTAAAATTTCCAGTGATTTTGTGCCTAAACGGTTGACTTTAGCGAAAATTTTCGTATAACCTTTTTTATAGGAAATTTTATTCCCTTTAATTTTGCTCTCCTCAAATTTTCGCGAAAAACGCATAGTTTTCGAGATATTCACAAAATACCGATTTTGGGCGCCAATGGAATGGATTTTAGTTTGCTCTCTTTAAATTTTTGCGAAAAACGTATAGTTTCCGAGATATTTACAAAATATCGTCTGATTGTTTTGACAAGAGAAAAAACTTTTTTATTAGTACCTTGAGAAAAATGCATTCTTCATAAAAATGTTTGCTTGTTTAAATATGGTTAATTCCGTTTACACTTTTATAATGTTTTAGAGAAAATTAAAAATAAATGAAATTATGCTTGAAATTGCTTTATAATATTAGGAAACCTTGATCAAGAGTAAAGTAAAATCAGCGCACAGCCTAGTGATAAAATATCATTTTGATCATAACATGATCATAGTGTACGACTTCATACTATTCCATTTATCCGCCAGTAATCATGTTAACAATTAAGAGTAATATTAATATATTCTCGTTTAACACAATGGAGATAAATTAATACTAAGAGACTAACAAGGTAAATCTTTAATAAACCGACATCATTGTATTTAATATGCAGTTACAAACAAGATATGACGGCAGTGTGTCGTTTGTCATTTTGTTACAAGATATGACGTCAAGAGATTTTACCTTATGAATTGTTTAATGAGATATTAACAATCGCTGGTTAATTTGTCGTTAGGCATTAATTTACTTTGTGCCTTATTTTGTTGCATTTTTATTTTTCCTTAATTACACTTAGAGCGTAATAGCGCAGTAAATACTATAGTGGATAAGTATACAGAGTGCTCCTGGCCATGTTTGCATTAAAAGTTTTGAGAGAACTAAAATATCTAGATAGGAAAGTTTTTCTACGTTAATGTTACAGAATAAAATCTATTAAAAAAATCAAAATGGCCGAACATCCGAAAATTAATAATTTTTGAAAAAATATACAGGGTTGTCCGAATTGAATTTGGGAAATTTCGGCAGCCTATTCTGCAGATAAAATAAGTAAAAAAGTTCGTATAAATTTATGCTTCCTTTCCGAGATACAGGGTGTAGAAATTTGATTTTTTATTTCTATTTTTTCCAAATAATTTCTGAACTGTATTCGATTTCTTGATAAAAATTGGTGTCTGGGAGTTCTTTGACATGAGAAATTTGATTTCGATGTCAATATGGCTCCTCCTTGTAAGGGGCGCCACCTACATGTGTTTCAACTGATTGAAGAGTATATTGAGATACGCACTTTTCGTATCTGTATAGACCAACGGAGTGAAAAATATACATTTCGGTCATTTTTAACGTAAAAAGGTCTCATGGTAAAAATCTCTACGAGCAACCGTTCTCAAGATATTTAGAATGGAAATAGTTAATACATGTCATTACTGACAAAAATTAGACATGTTGAGTAGGTAGTTATTTTACTAAAATGATAAATTTGGGAACTTTTTATTTTTTTGAATCAATCATAAATTTTTCTTCGGAAAATTATAAAACAGTTTCTGTTGAACCTTTGACAAGTAAAAAATCCAGATTTAAAATTTTAGGCAAAGGTGCGTCCAGACCTGACGAGACGAGCGTGAGATGAGAGCGAGGCAAGAGCGAAACAAGAGCGAGACGAGAGTTAGACTTCTATCCATTTTTTGGGGCAAGCCTGCCACGAGACAAGCGAGTTGGATCATAATGAAACGTGACCGGTTTGTGAAAACATGTCTGATGAAAAGCTGTAGCAAATACTAACGCATACAGTAATACATTTTTGTAGCTTTAAAGGTGCGAGACGAGAGCGAGCCAAGAACGAGACAAGAGCGAGATGAGTGCAAGATGAGAGCGACATGGGTGCGAAAATGCATATTGTCAAGGTCAAGGGCTAAAATGTATTACTGGTTGCCTGCACAACCGCAACGTGTCAAGAAAAATGGCGTATCCGCCAGAAATTAAAAATGTATTACTGGTTGCGTGCACAACCGCAACGTGTCAAGAAAAATGGCGTATCCGCCAGAAATCAAAAGACTTTTTCAGACAATGTACCACCGCCAGTTTGAAGCAGCGGCTGCTGCCAATGGATGGACTGACCAAGAGAAAGCAGCAGCACTTGTCATCGCGCTGCGTGGCCCAGCCCTGGAACTGTTGCAAACTATTCCTGCAGCCCAACAGCAGGAAAACCAAACTTTGGTCGCTGCACTGGACAGAAGATATGGCGACCAACATCGACGCCAACTTTACCAGGCCCAGATCAAGACACGCCTGCAGAGGTCCAGAGAGAGTCTGCAGGAATTTGAAGCAGACTTACGTCGGCTGGTACACCTAGCGTATCCAGAAGCACCGGAAGGATTTAGGGAGGAACTCGCTGCTCAGTGCTTTATCAGGCGCAGAGGGCGCTGCAAATATCCTGATTTTCTACCAGCAGCGAAGCACTGGTCAGGGCGCTGGAAATCGAAGCTGCTTTTAGCGCCATCCCTAGACCGAAGATAAGATCGGTAACGGTAGAGGAACAGCCCGAGAGTACCCACAGAAGTTTGGAGGAGATGTGTAGAAAATTCGACAAACTATGTGAGCTACTAATAAACAAGTAAGTCAACAACACCCAGACAGAGAACCAAAGAAGATTCCAGGACATGAGGTGCTATGGATGCGGCAGGAATGGCCACATCAAACGGTATTGTCGCATCCAAATGCGATTCCATTCACCATCCAGAGAACATCGGCACATCGGAAGATCCCAGGACATAAGTTGCTATAGATGTGGCAGGAATGGCCACATCAAACGGGATTGCCGCGTCCAAATGCGATTCCGTTTACCATCGAGAGAACATAGGCACCCGGAAATCAACACTAATGAGCGAGTATTGGCTGAAGAAAACAGAGCCCCTAGGATGTTTTCCGTTAGGAGTCTAGGAAAAACCGCTGACAGTTTGGTGATCAACGGGAAGGTCAATGGTAGAAGAAATCGAATGACTGTGGACACAGGCGCTATGGTATCGTTGGTGCAGACTAACTCAGTGCGAGGATTGAAGATGATGCCTCTTAGAAGAAGAGTGTATTTACGTACAGTTACGGGGGAAATGGCCGTTGTACGGGGAGAGGCTTTCATGGAATTGGAGTTAGGGAATTTGAAGTTTCGGCATAGCGTTTTAGTGGCGGACATTGAAGATGATTTTATCATGGGTATGGATGTGATCAGTCAACATGGTTTTTCGTTTGATCACCATAGAAACATCCTGAAAATCGGAAATGAGGAATTTTCTGTATCTAAAGAGAAGAGACCAGGAAATATGGAAGAAATATTATCGAAAATTGTGATGATACCTGGTGATACCAAGAAGACTGTGTTCGGGAAACTAGAGAAAACCGTTGGTGCCGTGTAGGACGGGTACAAATTATCGACAACGAGCCAGATCGACGACGAGCTACTTTGGGCAAGAAAATGAAACATCGCGAAAGCACTATCAGAGTAAGGAATTTTAAACTGAGAACTGACGAACAATGGACGACGATACAGTTGAGGAAAGATCAAATGGAAGATCCAGACATCGGAGCAATACTACGGCTCAAGGAAGGTAACGGCGAGAGACCACCGTGGCAGGATATTGCGGACAGAGGGCTCGTTTTCAAAGCTCTCTGGGCTCAGTGGAATTCACTGGTGATTGAGAATGGATTGATAAAGCGCACGTGGGAAAGTGCGGATGGCAGGACAGTAACAACTCAGTTACTGGTACCAAGGAAGAAAGTCACCCAGGTATTGGAAGAAATTCACGGTGGTAAAACTGGAGCCCATCTTGGAGTAAACAAGACCTTGAGTAAGCTGAGAGACCGTTTTTACTGGGTGGATTATTGCGAAGATGTTAAGAAATGGTGTCAACGTTGTAAGATTTGCGCAGCTAGACAAAGACCAAGTACTCGATCTGGGGAAGAAATGGAACAGGATAGCGTTGGACTGTCGTTCGAAAGAATCGCTAGGAAGGAAAGATTATTGGACATTCATAAGGCCGTTAGAAGTAAGATTGCGCTAGCCAGTGACCGGATGAAAGCTCATTACGACCTCAGAGCTAATTCTACGGGATTTCAACAGGACGATAGGGTATGGTTGTATAACCCACAGCGCAAGAAAGGAAGGTCCCCAAAGTTAACTCCAGCATGGGAAGGTCCTTATACAGTCATCAAGAGGATAAATGATGTTGTGTACCGGATTCATCGCAGCCCTAGAAGTAAGATGAAAGTAGTTCATCTGGATCGATTGAAGAGATACCAGACAGGAAACCTTGATCGGGACGATCAAATTTGAGAAGGGGCAATGTCAAGGTCAAGGGCTAAATGTATTACTGGTTGCCTGCACAACCGCAACGTGTCAAGAAAAATGTATCCGCCAGAAATTAAAAATATTACTGGTTGCGTGCACAACCGCAACGTGTCAAGAAATGGCGTATCCGCTGAAATTAAAAGACTTTTTCAGGCGCCATCTTTAGTCAAGTCGAGAAGTAAGGGAATCAACAATGGAATTGTCTGGTATGAAGAAGTACGCTTTCCGGAGAATTGGGGAAATTTCGAGAAGCAGTCAATAGAGTATATAAGCTGGTTTCATCGACAACTGAGACAGTTTTTGAAATTTGAATATACCGCGTGAAAATTGAAAATCGGACAATTTGGTGAAGGAATCTTATAAATAGTTAGTTTGTTGTGTGTTATAAGTTAGTAATTGTGTATAAAGTGAGAAAATAAATTCGTTAAGTATTTTATCGTGAGTTTAAATTAGTGGACCCACGGAATCCGTAACAATATTTTTAAAGTTACAGGATATTAAAAATTTTTAATATCCTGTAACTTTAAAAATATGCATTTTTTTTTTGTAATTATCTTAAATACCATTACTTTTTCGGTGAATTTGCTGTAAGCAGCATTGTTACATCAATGTTATAAATTTCAACAATATAGATATAAATTAGATTAAATAAATAATTATTAATTTTATTTATATTTTCATTTTATATTATCGAAATGGACAAAATATCAAGATACAACTTTTAATCGACAAATTTGCTGACAAGAGAAAAAAAGTCAGTGGTGTACAGGGTGGGTTAAATTCGACGCTTTTAAATGGAAACACCATTTTCTATAGGAGATAGAGAAAAACTAATATCGGTGTCTGGAGTTCAATTTTTGTCAAAAACATGATGGTGAAAACCGCATATCGATATCTGTTACCGTTTCGGAGTTACGGGGTGTTTTTCAAAAATATGCATTTTTAACAAATCGCTGTAACTTTTTTGCTATGGAAAATTTTGTATTTTTATGAAAACATTTCCAAAGCACCTTTTTACGTAGAATTTTATGGTTTAAGTATAATTTTTTTTTAAATTAATAATTTAAAAATTATCAACAGAAAATTTGATTTTTTATATGGGACACCCTGTATATTTTTAATTTATTGAAAAGAATTTAAAATTACCTTTCCAAAAATATAACTCACTTGATATTTTGCTCCATTCCTCTTCGAGATATAGAGTATATACAAATTCGGCCGCTTTAAATAAGTATAGGCTTTGAACGGCACCGGCTGTAATGCAAAAAAAATCTAGTTGTGAGCATAACGAAAATAATATTTGCTATGAGAGATGCAGAATTTTATAACAATTTAAAATATATTTAACCAACATCAACACATTTAAACTATATCTAATAACAATAAAAATAACTAGCAAACCAAGACATGAGATTTTGCTACAGGTGTTCGACATATCAATCGTCTTCTGTTATGGACAGACGGGGCAGTTTTTGAACATTTCTCGCGGAATTCATTAACTCAGTAGGGATGAAAGATATCCTCTCATAACTGCTAAGTATTTCTAATTCTTGTCTAGATTATTCGGAAGAATAAGGAACCTTTATTCTTCCGCAAATGTATCCATAAGATTAGATCCATGGGCACTAAGTCAGGCGGCCTCGACGGCCAACGGCTGGGATCTTGGTTGGCTATTCAATTATTCTTGAAATTGGCTGCAAAAATTTGCTGATAACTTCAGCGTTCTGAGGCGGTGCCTCTTCTTGCTGGAAAAATATGTTTTCGAGTTCCATTAAGGGCATATCATCAATAATGGGTCCAAAGCCACTAGCACAGAATATATAGCTACGCATTCTGTGCTAGTAGTAGATATTCTGTGCTACTAGTTAAAAATGGCGAACTTTTAAAAATTCTGTATTTCGAAGGGGATTATAACAAAATATCAAGTGTGCTACATTATTGGAATGGTAATATTAAATTCTTTTCAGTTAAATAAAAATATAGAGGGTGTCCCAAATAAAAAATAAATTTTTCTGTTGATAACTCTTCATTTACTAATTTAAAAAAAAATATGCTTAAACCATTAAATTCTACGTAAAAAGGTGCTATGGAAATGTTTTCATAGAAATACAAAATTTTCCATAGTAAAAAAGTTACAGCGATTTGTTAAAAATGCACATTTTTGAAAAACACCCCGTAACTCCGAAACGGTAACGGTATCGATGGTAGAGCGGTGTTCACCATCATCATGTTTTTGATAAAAATTGAGCTACCGATATTAGTTTTTGTCTATCTCTTATAGAAAAGGGTGTTTCCCTTTAAAAGCGTCCAATTTAACCCACCCTGTACAGCGTATTCCGACCGGTTAAAACAAGAACCAAAATCGAAATACCAATAATTACCACTATTACTAGAGCAAAACTTGTAGGTCAATCGGATTGAATTTATCTTCTTCGTCTGCCGCTGCCTAATGCGAAGCAAACACTCCGACGAAGAGAAAAAAAAAGGGCATATCATCAATAAGGGGTCCAAAGCCTACTAGTATGTGGTGAACTTTTAAAAATTCTGTATTTCGAAGGGGAATATAACAAAATATCAAGTGTGCTATATTTTTGGAAAGGTAATTTTTAATTATTTTCGGTTAATTAAAAATATAAAGGGTGTCCCAAATAAACAATCAATTTTTCTGTTGATAACTCTAAATTATTAATTTAAAAAAAATTATACATAATATATATATATATATAGCATATATATATATATATATAGCATATATATATATATATATATATATATATATATATATATATATATATATATATATTATATATATATATATATATAAATATTAAATTAACGTAGAAAGGTGCTTTGGAAATGTTTTCATAGAAATACAAAATTCTCCATAGCAAAAAGTTACAGCGATTTGTTAAAAATGCACATTTTGAAAACACCCTGTAACCCTAAACGGTAACAGATATTGATGCGGTTTTCACCATCATGTTTTGAGGAAAAGCTGAGCCCGACACCGATATTAGTTTCGTCTATCTGCTATAGAAAAGGGTTTCCATTTAAAAAGCGTCGAATTTGACCCACCCTGTACATATTTTTTAGAAAAATATTCTAATGATAACCCAAATGCACAGCCCTGGCGAATATGTCGACATTTTATTAGCATATGTATTAGCATACCCCTCAAACTCTATACTTTTTACCTTCATGTGGCGATAATTTAAATAGATTATCTATAGTACAATAATTGAAATTATCACTATTAAAATCAAAACAAATTAAAAGTAGGTTTAATCACCAGATTACATAGAATATTCTATGTATTCCAAGTTATCTGCGGTTGAATGCTATATCGCTGATAACAAATCAAAGTTCAGAATGAAAATTCAACAGGTGCTACTTTTAAACCTGATACCCTATAACCTTAGCTACCTGTCCAAAAAATTATAATAAACTTTTTACTGCAGTCCTAATTGAAATATAAAAGAAAACGGCTTGTTTACGACTCAGGATGTATGTGGGAGTGACTCCGTTACGTAAGACGATGCACTAGACAATAATGTTTTATCATATTATCATCTAGCCGAGATAATTTGATTGTGTAGAGTTTCCGAAAAGAACAGAAGTTGTGTGCACAATTAGATAAACATGTAAATATTTGTGTTTACATTTGTTGATTAGGTCTAACAAAGAAGAGAAAGAAGCTTTTTTGATAGAGGTACATAAAAGAAAATTTCTTTAGAAAGCTTTGTCATTTAAAGCTACGAACTGGCTAAATAACTGTCGGCTATATAAATACAATTGACGTAAGAAAGACCGCCGCACGGTGGAGTATTAGCATGAAAAAGGTGATCGAAATTCGAAAAAGCAAATGTGTTTAAGATTTCCCAAAAAAAGATAAATGATAAGTTAAATCATGTCTGTCATGAATGGCGTCGCTATGGGTGTGTTTAGTTGCATTCATTTGTTTCAACGCATCGTCAAAGTTGTTACTTCTCAGAGATAAAAGGTAAATGGCTAAATTTTATGTTTAAAATTATAAATTATTGTTGTTCTTGTGCTCCTTTAACGTTTATATTATTGTTTTGATTGAAAATGGCTCAGCAAGCTGCAGGTATGTTCTACAAAAACATATTATTTATTTTGATATTCTCTATACTAAGGATTTTTTTTGCAACTAAAAGTTAGGCGTTCAGAAAATTTGATTAAATTGGAGACATTTTTATTATACTTAGAGATTTAGTTGCGCATTTCGAAGAATTCAGCATATTGTCTATATACGTTTTACTTAGTAAACATTGGGCTTTCATACAGTAAAACCCAATAAACACACAAACGTAACTTAAACGTTTTAAAAAATAGTGACACCATTCAAAAAATTAGTTGACATAATACGTACATTCAACTTAAAAATGTCGCACGTTCCAACGTTCTGCATAACCAAATTGTAAACGTTTGATTGAAATAAAAATAAAACCAAATCTTAACGTTTTTGCTCATGGTTCTAGATAACCAAATTATTAACGTTTTATTGTACTGCAAAAAAAAATTAAACGTTTTTGCGATGCCAATTTTAAACGTTACAGTAACGATAATATTTCCTAATTTATCACTTTTATGTTGACATTTATGTCAACCTATCTACTAATATACTTTATGGCCGTACTACTTTTTTTACTTACGACTCATCATTGACAAAACATTTGATTGCCGTTTAATTTATACTCGTTTTGACTGAATGCCAATGATAATGATGACATTTTTGAAGGGTACTGCCGTCATCAGGCTCCTTTTTGGTTCTTTATTTCTTGCAATATTCCATGCAAACGTTTGTTTTTAGTTAAAATTAGTAATCAGTTTCGCTTCATAACCAAAAACAACCTGACGCATGACGGCAGCACCCCCCCCCCAAAAATCATTATCATTGGTATTCTCTCAAATGAATTCTTACAAACAAATCAACGTTCCGTCGATGGTGTGTTCCAAGTAAAAAAAAGTAGGGCCATGAAGCAGATAAGCGGGTGAGTTTGACACACGGGTATAGAGTACAAAATTAAGTAGTCCGGAATTGAACATTGAAATAAAGCCCTGCAGTTATGAACATAAAATATATTTCCGCCATGTAATAAAAAATAAACATTTTAATAATCGTATACTTAATATAAATACCTATACAAGGTGTCTCAGGATCAGTTTTCCATAAACCTATGGTAGCATCATTGAATGAACAACAACTATAGACTTACAACAACATAATAATCTTAAATCAACAAAACAGAAGAAAAACTCAAAAGACACGTCTGCAATGTAAAATAAACACAAGTTATGCCTAGAGAAAAAAAAAATACTGAAGATTCAATAAAACTATCAAACAACCGAATATATATATATATATATATATATATATATATATATATATATATATATATATATATATATATATATATATATATATATATATATACTTATATATATATCATACATCAGCCTACTCTCACTACCGGCCACTAAAAAAAATAACACCATCGCATCGATCCTAACGACCCCGAAAACAGATAACTGCCGACCGGCCGTTTGCGTCTCAAGCATCGATCATTGAAAAAGGTCGTGAGCGTGGTTTCAATTACACGTTTAAGAGACATCCATATAAACGTTTTAAAAATATTTGGCGCGAAAGGAATTACTTTTAATGAACAATGAAACGTTGATCCAATGTATAATTGAACGCAAAAACCCCAAAATGTATCTTGAATGGTAGTTGTACGTTAAATTAACGTTTTAGATTGTTGTTGCATCGCTGATGTTTTTAACGTTATAGTAACGTGAAAAAGTGCATCTTTATGGATTATCGTTTTGAAATAACGTTTCACAAACGTTGCGTAATACTGTTGCTTATTCAGCCATAAAATAATGGTTTATATTTTGACGTATAACCAATTCTCAACCAACGATACGTGAATTAAACGTCATAAAAACGTACTTGTGTTTATTGGGAATAAAATACTGCGACTTTTTGCGACTTTACTGATAAAATGAGAAAAACGTTCTTGCGATGGCATTGTTGTGTACAAGGCGATCGCATTAGTGCCATTAGCAGTATAGCACAATTTGGCATTAGTAGCGGCAGATATGGGAATTGGTCGCGGATCAGTCATAGCATTAGTAGTATTAGTTGCGATATTACTACTGGTATTAGTGGCATTGACCGTGGAAACACTGGAACATGATTTTTCTTTCTTTTTTTTAGAATCGACGAATTATCCTTTATTATGTTCACATTATTTCCTCTTTAATTGAAAATAGCAATAATTGATATAAGGTCTACATAAAAAAATTTCGATCAACTATCGGTGTCAAATACCCCACTGTGCGCCGTTAGATGGTTTTACCACATTTATTAATATAAATACTGCTGAAGAACGAGGTAAATTTTTCAAGTGAGCCGGATTTTGCAAATATACACTCACCAGCACGAAAAACGGGCACCTTAAAAATTTTAATGTATTTTAAAGTTTAATATATTTTGTTTTACTAGACCAATTTTGATGATTTTTTAAGCAATATGTAGCTAAATTATTTGACTTTCTAGTACCTCTTTCTAAATTGAAAATGAAAGTTCCTACTGTCAATTGTACGAAGTAAAACAAAATGTTGATATTTTGGTAAAAGTTTGAAACACCCTGTGGCAAAGGGTGTATAAAAAAAAAGAATGCTATCTGTATATATTTAGCAAGTTCGCAGAAATAACGCCCTTATTTTACCAAATTTTATATGTTATTGTTTTCACCAACGT